>NW_027332003.1:1957313-1984731 GCF_048418815.1 Hemitrygon akajei | reverse complement strand
AGAGTAAAACGAGTACAGTTTTAAAGTTAACATCTAGATAAGTATTCGGCTATAACGTTGTCAGTACCATTGACATGTCTAATTTCGATGTCATATCTAGCAATATGAGACTACAATTCAACAACATTCTGTTCTTATTTTTTATATCAGCTAGAAATTACTAAAGGATTATGATATGTGTAAACTATCAGTGGATTCTGGGCAGGACAAATATAAACTTCGAAATGTTGCCAAAGACAGAATAAGTGGCAGTAACTCTTTTTCCATAATGGAATAGTTTTTTAAGGTGTACATTATATTCCTTTGAGAAATAAGCCACTGGGTGGTTAATGTCATCCGCACCTTTTTGCAATAATACTGTTCCGGAAGTCAGGTCACTAGCATCTGTTGCTATAGAGAATGATTTGGACTAGTCAGTTGCTCTGAATATGGGATTATAACACAATATAGTTTACAGCAGTTCAAACAATATTCCCACAGCCAGAGGGTGCTCTTCCCATGTGTCACTCCAGACCACTAAATACATCGATATACTTATGCCGCTGTGTTTTCTAAACCTCTAATTACAGAGTCATCACCCTTTGAGATGTTCCTGGAATATATTTCATTCCAAAAGGTAAAACATGATATTCATACAGCCCTGAAGGTGAAGCAAGGCTGAGATTTCTCTAGACATTTCATTCAAAGGAACACACCAATATCCTTTCAGCAAGTCAATATTCTGTAAGGTACGTAGCCATCCCCACTTTATCAATGTAATCATCTACTCTCGGGATAGGATCAGCATCTGTCTTTGTGATGACATTGACTTTCCTGTAGTCAGTACAGAATCTCATGCTACCGTCCGATTTCGGTACAAGTATACAAGGCGCTGCCCACTCTGAGGTAGATCGCCGAATAATACCAGCTGCTAGCATGTACTCAATTTCTTTTTCCACCAGCTTGCTTTTCTCTAAGTTCATTCTGTAGGGATGCTTTTTAATGGGCTGGGCTGACTTTACAGTGATGTCATGCACCGCGCAGTGCACTGTCTTAGAATATCACGGAATAAACCTTTAGGTCAGTTAATTAAAATATTCAGCTTTTTTTTGATGCTTTGACTGCAAATGCTGAATTTTCCCATCAATATTTGTCAAAACATCAAACTTTCAGAGTCTTCTGAAAACTACAGGGACTTCAGTAAAATGATTTGCTGTTCTAGTACTAGACACGACAATCTCCTCCGTTGTCATGACAGTGCTCACTGGTGCAGGTTCGGAGTCATAATAACACTTGATCACATTTACATTCTGACCTTACCATTGCTCTCTGAGTAAGGTCAAAAGTGACACAATACACTTAACTCTCAACTCCTTAACTATCCCCTGGAATGTTCTCGACATAAAGTTACTACCCTGGTCAGATTGTGTTTATTTAGTAGACCGACTAGTATGGAGAATTTGCTTTTACCTTGATGTTCCAGAGGGGAACCATTCCATGGAACCGAGACACAGCACATATGATGGTTAACAGATACTCGTAGCCAGCTGCAGTCTTTGGCAATGGGCCCGCACAATCCACTATGACCCCGGAAAATAGTTCACCAAAAACAGGTATCAGCGGAAAATGGTGCTTTTGGAATCAGCTGATTAGGATTTCCTGCACGCTGACAGGTATGGCAAGTCGTGCACAAGTTCACAACATTCATCCTTAAATTAGGTCGGGAGAATTCCTTCACAATTCCATTTACTGGCTTTTCCAATTCAAAGTGTTCAACTAAAGACATACTATGTCTTTTAAATGTCTATGACGTTAAAATGTCAGCCCTGTAAACTTCCGGGACCACCAGTTGATATTCAATAGCCCGATCCTTAGCTGCAGGCACAGTAGGAGGTCTCCACTTCCTCATCAACTCCCCAACTCCAAGAAAATATCCTACTGACTCTCTCTGAACCTCCTCTTCTGTGAGAGCTGTCTCCTGTAAAGTCACAATTTCCGGATTTTTATTTGCTCCGCACTCTCCGTTTAGCTTCCTGCGCCGTCTGTTTCTTTTTCTTTACTCGGAACTCCTGTTCATAGTGCATTTTATCTGTCTGAAGCTGAACCTCAGCCTGTGTAAGTGCTTTACCTCAACAAACATCTCCACACCTCCTCTTTGAATTTCCCCTCGGCTGCATAATGCTGTGTTATTAACATCTGTACCTGAGCGCTGCACGTGCGAGTGGTCATTTTAATCTTTAGCTACGATCAATTCCCATCAATACATCCCTCTTAGCCTCATCCAAAGCATCAGGGGTTGGATCCACCATAAACATAGTAACGTCAAACTCCATTTCTGCTGTTTTTTCACACAAGCACATCAAAATAAGGGGAATGTACGCCAACCAATCAAAGAATCCCCCACACAATTCTGTTTAAAGCCCCGGACATAGGCCCTAATTTTGGATGCGTCCACAGGGACGGGGTTAAAGAATCAGCAGAAATGGAAAACACTCTGGACTCTGATATTGCTATAAAATAATAATGATTATTAGTAAACTATGCAGTATAGTAATATAAAAACAAATATATCAAACGGGTTGGCAAAGATACAGATATAGATATATATGTATGTGTGGAGCAGAACCAGTCTCTTTCAAACCCAGGGGTAATTGGATATAATCTTACGATGATGAAGTGAGTTCAATTCAGTCCGTGTTATTTAGTTGAGTAACGTTGCTGAGAGAGAGAGAGAGAGCGAGAGAGAGAGTGTGAGTGAGTGAGTGAGAGGAGAGAGAGCGAGAGAGGGAGATGAGAGAGAGAGAGGAGAGAGAGAGAGAGGAGAGAGAGAGAGAGAGAGGGAGAGAGAGAGAGAGAGGGAGAGAGAGAGAGAGAGAGAGAGAGAGAGAGAGAGAGAGAGAGAGAGAGAGAGAGAGAGAGAGAGAGAGAGGTCAGAGAGAGAGAGGTGAGCGGTGATGCTGTCGATTATCCCGTTGTCTTCTGAAGTCCTGTTGTGGTCACGGACTATGACCAGCATACGTACGACCGTTCTTCAGTGGTGGAATTATCACACAGGCAAGGGTGGACACACAGATAATTCCCCACCGCTCGCACTTTTCGCACTGAGAGCCACTGATCGATTACCCTGAATCGATCCTCCAAAACCCCACCTTCACGTGGGTGCACGAAGCTCGTTCAGTGTCCGACACAGTGTTTGTGTCGTGGTGTGTCTGTCTGTGGCCCAGTGGATCTGCTTCTTATCTCCACATGCTGGACATCAGCTGTCCATCAACCTACTCCTCACATCACTTTCTGCAAGCGGGATCTCTGGAAAGCGAGCGTTATTCAAAAAAATCCTACCGTGAAAGCATTTTGAATAAGCCTTGAGGAGCCTGGCAGTGGATGGGCTACAGCAGCAGAAGACCACGAGCACATACACTCAGTGGCCACTTTATTAGTTGCAGGAGATACCCAATATTGAATACCCATGGAGGCCGGCGAATATTTCAGAGACTCATGCCGCTGAGCAGTTAGAGAGCCAACATCAGGCTCCCGAAACCCGACTGGAAGTGATCCGGCGAGAGGAGCAAATACCCAGCGAGCCAGAAAAGCAACCTTCCCGATACGTTGTATTGGACAGTTCCCCTTTCGTATGACTTATCTTACACGGAGGTGACTTAAGGGGCGGGGGTTCCGCGACCACTTTTACATAAAAAAAAATGCATGCAAAATAACATGAATTTTATAGCCAAACTTCTGTAATTAAACACAAAAAGAAACAGGGAAATTGATTTACAAATTAGTTTTTGTTGAATTCCCTGCAATTGTTTAGCAAAGGGCTTGACATATCTTGTTCACAGTTGAAGTGGGAGGGAGCTGGGGAAGGGCTTTGATTTGATTCCGAATGAGCAGGTGACTCTGTGCTGGGACGTTTAAGGTGAAACTCGTCTTGCCCCGGGCAGGACGGGACCTGCTGGGCGGAGCTTCGAATCTCGCAGAGCGTAGGCGGCTCGAATTCACAGCCTGGGACTTGCAGTCTTTAACGAGAGGACGTCCGTCCCACGTTTGGGGTCGAGCAACCTTTCCCGACCGATTAGATGCGATGGACCCTTACCATTATCCGTGGGCGCCAGGTTGGGGACAGCTGGGATTGAATAATAAGGAGATAACTTGTGAGATCGGCCCAGAAATCAACTGAGAAGATAAATGCGGACGTGAGGTAAGGTTAACGCAGCTTTTTATAGTTCTGCATGTGTTTCACCTTGTTCCCCTCAGGGATTCCCCTGTTCGCTGTACTCCTCCTCCTCTGCCCACGGTCCGACCCGCTCCGGTCGAAGATAAGAAGTAAGAACACAGGTAATAGGAGCAGAAGTCGGCTATCTGCCCCGTCGAGCCGGCTCTGCCATTCAGTAAGGTCATGGCTGATCTGACCATGAACTCATCTCCACCTGCCTGCCTTCTCCCCATTACCCTGAATTCCCCTAGTATGCAAAAATCTATCAAAACCTTGTCTTAAATATATTTACTGAGGTATGCTCAACTGCTTTATCGGGCGGAGAATTCTCCACTCTCTGGGAAAGAAGATCTCCATCCTAAATCTACTCCCCGAATCTTGAGACTATGCATCCTCGTTCTAGTCTTTCCTACCACTGGGAAAAAAAACATTCCTGCCTCTGTTTTTCCATCCCTGTTATATTTTTATATGTACCTATCAGATCTCTTCTCAATCTTCTGAATTCCAGCGAGTACAGTCCCAGATGACTCGATAGTTCCCCGTAGTCTAACCACCACCCGCCCCCCATCTCAGGAATCAACCCGGTGAACCTCCTCTGCAGCGCCACCAAAGCCAGACCCGACAGCTGTGTCAGGTGGGTGGCACCATGGCTGCGGTGTCCACCCCTTCCCCAGGCCGAGGATGTCGGTAGCAGGCTGCCCCGCTCCACGCGCATAATGAACAGCAAGGATCGGCAGAGATCCATACAGTTTGGCACCGGCAGCGTCGCAGGAGTTGCCAGTCAGCGTTGAAATCAATTTAGGAACTGCAGCTCCGGAGTTTTCCCTCTGTGTTTACGATCGAATCATCTCTCATGAGTAGATTCAGCCATAAGGTAGCGGAGGTTTGAGATCAGAGTATTCCTTCCAATCGAACTGTCAACCGCGGCTGACGAGCCATATCTGCCCGAAACGGCAATTATTATGACTCTTGCCCGTCTCCTGTCGGTAGAAACTGTTCCGTCGGGGTCAGTAGCTAAGCGACACGTGCAGGCCAGGAGCCGGACTTGGTTGTCAGAGACTATTTGAGGTGAACGCCATTGGGAGCATTTAATAGACAGAGGGACCTTGTTCCCATTAACACCCTTGGCTGTAACAACCAGAAGGAATCAGGGCAGTGCAGCGAACACGAAAATAAAGAGAAAATGAAAAGATGATAAACCTTCAGCATTTCGGGCACCAACTCTAACGGGTACGACTTCACTCTGAGATTCAAAATCACATAAATATTATTTTTGTTCGATTTTGCTGCCATACCGTGGAGAAGGAATGGTTAAATAATATATTAAACCAAGTTCCTTCAGTATTGATTGACAGCAAGCTCCCGAGCCGGCTGCTCCGATTTCAGCAGAGAGGCCGCTCCCTCTCCTGAGGAATGTGTGTGTTGGAATTCGCCCTGCGGGCAGGCAGCTGCTTGCGCAGAGATTCTGAGGTCTGAGCCCCACAGGATAACAGCCTGCATCGCCCAAGTCAGCCAAAGGCCCCTCAGCTGTTTGGCTGCATGAATCGATTAGGAAAATATATCAAAGAAGTGATAGAATTTTTAAGCGGGATCTCGGCGAGAAGAATGCCGCTTCTTATGTTTATTTCACAGTATTCATTCAAGCAACATTTTTGTTAAGGTGTCTTTGTTTTGGAGTCAGGGATCCAGGAGTCACCGGCTCTCTTATGCCGACGATATGATGTGTTCGGCTGCTGTTTTTTTTTGTTTGAAATCATTGCCACGGTTAGGATTTCCCATTGGTTTATTCAAGATCAAAGATGCATTGCGGTGTGTCAGGGAGGTTTTAAAATGATCCCGGTGAGCGAGTAGAAGCACAAGTTGTTTGTTGTCTTTGAAGGACCGCGTGCAAACTATGAAAAGCTTTAAAAACAGTTAAACTTACAAACAAGAGAAAATCTGCTCCTCCCCCTTTTTCCCGTGGCCTTCTGTCTCTTTCAACAATCAACCTCCCAGCATCTGTACTTCATCCCTCCCCCTTCAGGATCCACCTATCATATGGAGCTTCCCTCCTTCCCTCACTCCCCCTCCAACTTATAAATCTACTCCTCAGTTCTGTTTTCTCCGAAGAGTCTCGTCCGATCTATCGACTGTATTTTTCCCACAGTTGCTGGCTGGCCTGCTGAGTTCCTCCATCATTTTGTATGTGAAACAATATAACCATATAACCATATAACAATCACAGCACGGAAACAGGCCATTCCGGCCCTCCTAGTCCGTGCCGAACTCTTAATCTCACCTAGTCCCACCTACCCGCACTCAGCCCATAACCCTCCACTCCTTTCCTATCCATATACCTATCCAATTTTACCTTAAATGACACAACTGATCTGGCCTCTACTACTTCTACAGGAAGCTCATTCCACACAGCTATCACTCTCTGAGTAAAGAAATACCCCCTCGTGTTTCCCTTAAACTTTTGCCCCCTAACTCTCAAATCATGTCCTCTCGTTTGAATCTCCCCTACTCTCAATGGAAACAGCCTATTCACGTCAACTCTATCTATCCCTCTCAACATTTTAAATACCTCGATCAAATCCCCCCTCAACCTTCTACGCTCCAATGAATAGAGACCTAACTTGTTCAACCTTTCTCTGTAACTTAAGTGCTGAAACCCTGGTAACATCCTAGTAAATCGTCTCTGCACTCTCTCTAATTTATTGATATCTTTCCTATAATTCGGTGACCAGAACTGTACACAATATTCCAAATTTGGCCTTACCAATGCCTTGTACAATTTTAACATTACATCCCAACTTCTGTACTCAATGCTCTGATTTATAAAGGCCAGCGTTCCAAAAGCCTTCTTCACCACCCTATCTACATGAGACTCCACCTTCAGGGAACTATGCACTGTTATTCCTAGATCTCTCTGTTCCACTGCATTCCTCAATGCCCTACCATTTACCCTGTATGTTCTATTTGGATTATTCCTGCCAAAATGTAGAACCTCACACTTCTCAGCATTAAACTCCATCTGCCAACGTTCAGCCCATTCTTCTAACCGGCATAAATCTCCCTGCAAGCTTTGAAAACCCACCTCATTATCCACAACACCTCCTACCTTAGTATCATCAGCATACTTACTAATCCAATTTACCACCCCATCATCCAGATCATTTATGTATATTACAAACAACATTGGGCCCAAAACAGATCCCTGAGGCACCCCGCTAGTCACCGGCCTCCATCCCGATAAACAATTATCCACCACTACTCTCTGGCATCTCCCATCTAGCCACTGTTGAATCCATTTTATTACTCCAGCACTAATACCTAACGACTGAACCTTCTTAACTAACCTTCCATGTGGAACTTTGTCAAAGGCCTTGCTGAAGTCCATATAGACTACATCCACTGCCTTACCCTCGTCAACATTCCTCGTAACTACTTCAAAAAATTCAATAAGGTTTGTCAAACATGACCTTCCACGCACAAATCCATGCTGGCTACTCCTAATCAGATCCTGTCTATCCAGATAATTATAAATACTATCTCTAAGAATACTTTCCATTAATTTACCCACCACTGATGTCAAACTGACAGGTCTATAATTGCCAGGCTTACTTCTAGAACCCTTTTTAAACAATGGAACCACATGAGCAATACGCCAATCCTCCGGCACAATCCCCGTTTCTAATGACATCTGAAAGATCTCCGTCAGAGCTCCTGCTATCTCTACACAAACTTCCCTCAAGGTCCTGGGGAATATCCGGTCAGGACCCGGAGATTTATCCACTTTTAAATTTCTTAAAAGCGCCAGTACTTCCACCTCTTTAATTGTCATAGGTTCCATAACTTCCTTACTTGTTTCCCACACCTTACACCATTCGATATCCTTCTCCTTAGTGAATACCGAAGAGAAGAAATCGTTCAAAATCTCTCCCATCTCCCTCGGCTCCACACATAGCTGACCACCCTGATTCTCTAAGGGACCAATTTTATCCCTCACTATCCTCTTGCTTTTAATATAACTGTAGAAGCCTTTCGGATTTACTTCCACCTTATTTGCCAAACCAAACTCGTAACTTCTTTTAGCTTTTCTAATCTCTTTCTTAAGTTTCCTTTTACATTCTTTATATTCCTCGAGCAATTCCTTTACTCCATGCTGCCTATATCTATTGTAGACATCCCTCTTTTTTCGAACCAAGTTTCTAATATCCCCTGAAAACCATGGCGCTTTCAAACCTTTAATCTTTCCTTTCAACCGAACAGGAACATAAAGATTCTGTACCCTCATAATTTCACCCTTAAATGACCTCCATTTCTCTATTACATCCTTCCCATAAAACAACTTGACCCATTCCACTCTCTCTAAATCCCTGCGCATCTCCTCAAAGTTAGCCTTTCTCCAATCAAAAATCTCAACTCTAGGTCCAGTCCTGTCCTTCTCCATAATTATATTGAAGCTAATGCTATTGTGATCACTGGACCCGAAGTGCTCCCCAACACATACATCTGTCAGCTGACCTATCGCATTCCCTAACAGGAGATCCAACACTGCCCCATCTCTAGTCGGTACTTCTATGTATTGTTGCAAAAAGCTATCCTGCACACATTTCACAAACTCTAAACCATCCAGCCCTTTTACAGAATGAGCTTCCCAATCTATGTGTGGAAAATTAAAATCTCCCACAATCACCACCTTGTGTTTACTACAAATATCTGCTATCTCCTTACACATTTGCTCTTCCAACTCACGCTCCCCATTAGGTGGCCTATAATACACTCCTATCAGTGTTACTACACCTTTCCCATTCCTCAATTCCACCCAAATAGCCTCCCTAGAGGAGCTCTGTAATCTATCCTTCCAAAGCACCGCCATAAGATTTTCTCGGACAAGCAATGCAACACCTCCTCCTCTGGCCCCTCCTACTCTATCACACCTGAAGCAACTAAATCCAGGAATATTTAGTTGCCAATCACACCCTTCCTGCAACCATGTTTCACTAATAGCTACAACATCATAATTCCATGTATCAATCCACACTTTAAGCTCATCCACCTTTCTTACAATGCTCCTAGCATTAAAATAGATACATTTAAGATACTCTCCACCTCCTCCTCTCTTTTCATCCCTAGCAATGCATTCAAATTTATTATCCTTTTCTTTCTTCTCCCCTACAACTTCGGGCTGAGCGCATCCCTCCTCCATCACCTGCCTGTCCTCCCTCACACACGGTCTACTTACTTGCTCTACTGGTGAACTAACCTCCTCTCCCATAGTTTCCTCAAATTGATTTCCGCCCCCCCATCTTACTAGTTTAAAGTCTGCCCCGTAGCCCTAGCAAACCTCCCCGCTAGGATATTGGTCCCCCCAGGATTCAAGTGTAACCCGTCCTTCTTGAACAGGTCACGCCTGCCCCAGAAGAGGTCCCAATGATCCAGAAACTTGAATCCCTGCCCCCTGCTCCAGTCCCTCAACCACGCATTCATCCTCCACCTAATTCCATTCCTACTCTCACTGTCGCGTGGTACAGGCAGTAATCCCGAGATTACTACCTTTGCGGTCCTTCTTCTTAACTGCCTTCCTAACTCCCTATACTCTCGTTTCAGGACCTCTTCCCCTTTCCTACCTATGTCATTGGTACCTACATGTACCACGACCTCTGGCTCCTCACCCTCCCACTTCAGGATATCTTGGACGCGATCAGAAACGTCCCGGACCCTGGCACCAGGGAGGCAAACTACCATCCGGGACTCCCGATCACCTCCACAGAACCGCCTGTCTGAACCCCTGACTATCGAGTCCCCTATTACTATGGTCCTCTTTCTTCTATCCCTACCCTTCTGAGCTACAGGGCCGTCCTCTGTGCCGGAGGCCCGGCCACTGTCACTTCCTCCAGGTAGGCTGTCCCCCCCAACAGTACTCAAACATGAGTACTTATTGTCAAGGGGTACAGCCACTGGGGTACTCTCTAGTACCTGCCCCTTCCCCTTCCTGATCGTGACCCACCTATCTGCCTCCCGTGGCCCCGGAGTGACCACCTGCCTGTAACTCCTCTCTATCACCTCCTCACTCTCCCTGACCAGGCGAAGGTCATCGAGCTGCAGCTCCAGTTCCCTAATTCGGTCCCTCAGGAGCTGCAGTTCGGCGCACCTGGCGCAGATGTGGACGTCCGGGAGGCTCGGAGACTCCAGGATCTCCCACATCCGACACCGAGAACAACAAGCTGCCCTCACACTCATACCTCCCGAGTAACTGAAAATAACAAGAACTAAAAGATAAGCCTACTGTGCCCTCTTCCGCCTAAGCCCTCTGAGCCCAAGCCCTACACTCTGCTCCCGGCTCACTCCGCTGCCCGCAAACGAAGCTGCCCGCTGCTTAAGGCTGCGTTCTTTTTATATCTTCCCTCCTTCCCAGGCCTCCTTCACGCGCCTGCGCAGTCCCGCCTCTCAGAACTCCGATCTGAGAAGCAATTTGAAAATGGCCGCCGCCGCACTTCTTCTCAGCCTCGCTGTCCTCTTCCAAAAGAGAACTGCCTCACTCCTTCTCTCCTTTTTATAGCTTCCCTCCTTCCCAGGCCTCCTTCACGCGCCTGCGCAGTCCCGCCTCTCAGAACTCCGATCTGAGAAGCAATTTGAAAATGGCCGCCGCCGCACTTCTTCTCAGCCTCGCTGTCCTCTTCCAAAAGAGAACTGCCTCACTCCTTCTCTCCTTTTTATAGCTTCCCTCCTTCCCAGGCCTCCTTCACGCGCCTGCGCAGTCCCGCCTCTCAGAACTCCGATCTGAGAAGCAATTTGAAAATGGCCGCCGCCGCACTTCTTCTCAGCCTCGCTGTCCTCTTCCAAAAGAGAACTGCCTCACTCCTTCTCTCCTTTTTATAGCTTCCCTCCTTCCCAGGCCTCCTTCACGCGCCTGCGCAGTCCCGCCTCTCAGAACTCCGATCTGAGAAGCAATTTGAAAATGGCCGCCGCCGCACTTCTTCTCAGCCTCGCTGTCCTCTTCCAAAAGAGGAATACCCGTCAATTTAGTGCTTTGGTGAACCCCTTTGGTCGCATCCACTAAAGGAAAGATTCATTTCTTATCAGAAATGCGAGAAAATCTGCAGATGCTGGAAATCTGCATGCAGCACGCACAAATTGCAGTAGGAACTCAGGAGGCCAGGCATCACCTATGGAAATTCGTAAACAGTTAGCGATTCGACCTGAAAACTTTCATCAGACTCATTTTCTTATGTCTGTTCGCCTTCGTAACTTTTTGCTCAAATTTAAAACATGTATTCCTTTTGAAAACAGGAGGATAGATAGATAGATAGATAGACCTCAGTATGTGCGGTTGGGAGACTGTAGGTCTGACATGGTGGTCAGCAGCACAGGAGCGCCGCAGGGAACCGTACTCTCTCCGGTCCTGTTCACCCTGTACACATCAGACTTCCAATATAACTCGGAGTCCTGCCATGTGCAGAAGTTCGCTGATGACACGGCCATAGTGGGGTGTGTCATGAATGGACAGGAGGAGGAGTATAGGAAACTGATACAGGACTTTGTGATATGGTGCAACTCAAACTACCTGCGTCTCAATATCACCAAGACCAAGGAGATGGTGGTGGACTTTAGGAGATCTAGGCCTCATATGGAGCCAGTGATCATTAATGGAGAATGTGTGGAGCAGGTTAAGACCTACAAGTATCTGGGAGTACAGTTAGACGAGAAGCTATACTGGACTGCCAACACAGATGCCTTGTGCAGGAAGGCACAGAGTCGACTGTACTTCCTTAGAAGGTTGGCGTCATTCAATGTCTGTAGTGAGATGCTGAAGATGTTCTATAGGTCAGTTGTGGAGAGCGCCCTCTTCTTTGTGGTGGCGTGTTGGGGAGGAAGCATTAGGCTTTACAATTCAACCGCCAGGACTTAAGAACTTTTTAAAAGCTATTATTAATGCTTTTTGAGATAGTGATTTAGATGCATATCATATTTTTTACTGAGTTAAGTATTGTATGTAATTAGTTTTGCTACAACAAGTGTATGGGACATTGGAAAAAAAAGTTGAATTTCCCCATGGGGATGAATAAAGTATCTATCTATCTATCTATCTATCTATCTATCTATCTATCTATCTATCTATCTATCTATCTATCTATCTATCATTAGCCCGTTGATAATCCATACCATGAATGACACAACAGGTGTCATAAGGAAATAAATTCCAAAAGCATTAGAAAACTAAATAAGCGAGAAAGAAATGATAATATTTACAACTGTGAGATCAAAACTCGACTCCTGAGAGCTGATAAACCCCAGGGACCTAATGGTCATCAGTCCACCTATGTCGTGGACATTTATTTTATTCGAAAAATCACTCGATCACGTGCCTAGGTTCCGGCTGCTTTCCTGGGCTGCGTAAGTCCAGGAAAGACACACTCTGGTCCCGCCAAACCCGCGAGACTGATGCGGCGCACCCACCCCAAACCCAGTTTGTGTGAATGCTGTGTAATTTGCTACCCTGTTAAAGCTCAATGCCCAGAAATAACAGACAGCACACTGAATACGATTAAAGAAATTATATTTGTGAGTCTTAACTGAAAGATTAGTAAAGATAAGAAAGATTAAAATATACTAAGGGACGCTTATAATTAAACAGTCAATGTGCACAAGTTGGAGCTCAGTTCATCGATCCTCCATCGATCTCGGCGCCTGTCTCCATGTAATTACAATTTCTCCAATGCGTCCAGTCCTACCACCGCTTCTCTCTAGCGTCTTCCCTCTTCACCTCCCTCCAAACAAAGAAGCCAGCTCTCATTCCAGAGCATCTGTTATTTTTCCCCATAACTCAAACACTGCTTCTACAGAGAGAACATTACGTTGGCGGTGAAACATTTCCTGGGGTGTTACACTGTGGAGAGAGAATCTGGACCATAGCCCTTCACAGTCTCAGATCCACACACCTATCGATAAGCCCATAAGACACAGCAGCAGAATTTGGCCATCTGGCCCCATCAACTCTGCTCCGGAATTCATTCCTGGCTGATCTTTCCCTCCTCTGCCTCACCCCCGTAACCTGTGAACAAGGAGAAGGAGATAAGTCCGTGGCCCAAGGTAGAAGGAGATCAGTTATACGGCTCTCGTTACATGCACATGCAGAACAACTCTTTAAATGGTTATGCAGAAATGTTGAAGTTAATAACTCACTTATTTCTACTGTCACGTACCCCGTGACCGGGTTAAAGAACCAACAGAAATGCAAAACACACTGGAATCTGGTATTGCTATAAATTAGTAATGCTTTTTAGTAAACTACGCAATACGGTAATATAAATGCAAATATATCAAACAGGTTAGCAGTGATACAGATATAGATATCTGTGGGACAAAACTAGGCTCTTGCAAACCCAGGGGTTATTGGATACAAGCTTACGATGATGAAGACAGTTTAGTTCAGTTCGTGGTATTTTGTTGAGTAACGTTGGAGAGAGAGGGAGAGAGAGAGAGAGAGAGAGAGAGAGAGAGAGAGAGAGAGAGAGAGAGAGAGAGTGGGGGTCTGAGAGGTGATCCCGTCGATCTTCCCGTTGTCTTCCGATGTCCTGTTGTGGTCACCGACTACGACCATGATACTTACGAACTTTCTTCATTGGTCGCAACTCTTCACATTGTCAGCCACTGATCGATTTCCCTGAATCGATCCTCCAAAACCCGACCTTCACATGGGTGCACAAAGTTCGTTCAATGTCCCACACAGTGTGTGTCTCGTGGTGTGTCTGTGTGTGTAACAGTGGATCTGCTTTTTATCTCCACATGCTGGACATCAGCTGTCCATCAAACTGATCCTCCCATCACTTTCTGCAGAAACCGTACAAGCAGGCAAGTAACGTTGTGAAAGTTGAACAATCAGATGAGGAACCATAGCATCAATCTTTCGAGCACTTTCAGTCTCTCTCTCTATCTCTCTCTCTCTCTCTCTCTCTCTCTCTCTCTCTCTCTCTCTCTCTCTCTCTCTCTCTCTATTGCTCTGGATGACCCCCCCCCCCTCTCTCTTAAAAGCACCACCGTTCATACAGTCTCTTCTGGACCCCTTTCCATACTAGGGTGACCTACAACACACCCTCATTTTAATAAATTCTTACGGAGGGAAAAATTGCAGGTTATATGTGCAAAACAATACATGAGTAATCTTCAGATAACAGAGTAAAACGAGTACAGTTTCAAACTTAACATCTAGATAATTATTCAGCTATAACGTTGTCAGTACCTTTGACATGTCTAATTTCGATGTCATATTCTAGCAATATGAGACTACAATTCAAAACCCTTCTGTTCTTATTTTTTATATTAGCCAGAAATACTAAAGGATTATGATCTGTGTAAACCATTAGTGGATTCTGGGCAGGACAAATATAAACTTCGAAATGTTGCAAAGACAGAATAAGTGGCAGTAACTCTTTTTCCATACTGGAATAGTTTTTTTTCTGGTGTACATTATATTTCTTGGAGAAATAAGCCACTAGTTGTTCAATGTCATCGGCACCTTTTTGCAATAATACTGCTCCGGAAGTCAGGTCACTAGCATCTGTTGCTATAGAGAATGATTTGGAATAGTCTGGTGCTCTGAATATGGGATTATAACACAATATAATTTACAGTTGTTCAAGCAATATTCCCACAGCAAGAGGGTGCTCTTCCCATGTGTCACGACAGACCACTAAAACATCGATATATGTATGCCCCTGTGTTTTCTAAGCCTCTAATTACTGAGTCAATCATCCTTTGAGATGTTCCTGGAATATATTTCATTCCGAAAGGTAAAACATTATATTCATACAGCCCTGGAGGTGAGACAAAGGCTGAGATTTCCCTAGACATTTCATTCAAAGGAACACACCAATATCCTTTCAGCAAGTCAATATTCTGTAAGGTACGTAGCCGTCCCCACTTTATCAATGCAATCATCTACTCTCGGGATAGGATCAGCATCTGTCTTTGTGTTGGCATTGACTTTCCTGTAGTCAGTACAGAATCTCATGCTACCGTCCGATTTCGGTACAGGTATACAAGGCGCTGCCCACTCTGAGGTAGATCGCCGAATAATACCAGCTGCTAGCATGTACTCAATTTCTTTTTCCACCAGCTTGCTTTTCTCAAAGTTCATTCTGTAGGGTTGCTTTTTAATGGGCTGGGCTGACTTTACAGTGATGTCACGCACGCGTCGTGCACGGTCTTAGAATATCACGGAATAAACCTTTAGGTCAGTTAATTAAAATATTCAGCATTTTTGCTGCTTTGACTGCAAATGCTGAATTTTCCCAGCAGTATTTTTCAAAACATCATACTCTCTGAGTCTTCTGAAAACTACAGGGAGTTCGGTAAAATGATTTCGTCTTCTAGTACTAGACACGACAATCTCCTCCGTTGTCATGACAGTGCTCACTGGTGCAGGTTCGGAGTCATGATAACACTTGATCACATTTACATTCTGACCTGACCATTGCTCTCTGAGTAAGGTCAAAGGTGACATAATACGCTTAACTCTCAACTCCTTAATTATCCCCTGGAATGTTCTCGATATAAAGTTACTACCCTGGTTAGATTGGATTTTTTTAGGTAGACCGACTAGTATGGAGAATTTGTTAAGTGCTTTTACGTTGATGTTCCGGAGGGGCACCATTCAATGGAACCGAGACACAGCACATTTGATGGTTAACAGATACTCGTAGCCAGCTGCCGTGTTTGGCAATGAGCCCGCACAATCCACTATGACCCCGGAAAATAGTTCACCAAAAACAGGTATCAGCCAACATGGTGCTTTTGGGATCATCTGATTAGGATTTCCTGCACGCTGACGGGTATGGCCAGTCCTACACAAGTTTACAACATCGTTCCTTAAATGAGGTCGGGAGAATTCCTTCACAATTCCATTTATTGGCTTTTCCACTTCAGAGTGTTCACCTAAAGACATACTATGAGCCACGTTTAAAATTTCAGCCCTGTAAACTTCCGGGACCACCACTTGATGTTCAATAGACTGATCCTCATCTGCAAGCACAGTAGGTGGTCTCCATTCCTCATCAACACCCCACCTCTGACATAATATCCTACTGACTCTCTCTGAAACTCCTGTTCTGTGAGAGCTGTCTCCTTTAAAGTCACAATTTCCGGATTTTTATTTTGCTCCTCTCCCTTTTTGCTTCCTCAGCCGCCATTTTGTTTTTTTCTTTACTCGGAACTTCTGTTCGTAGTGCATGTTATCTGCCTGAAGCTGAACCTCAGCCTCAGTAAGTGCTTTACCCTCAACAAACATCTCCACGCCTCCTCTTTGAATTTCCCCTCGGCTGCATAATGATGTGTTATTAACAGCTGTACCTGAGCCCTCCACGTGCGAGTGGTCAATTTAATCTTTAGCTTGCGATCAATTCCCATCAGTACATCCCTCTTAGCCTCATCCAAAGCATCAGGGGTTGGATCCACCATAAACATAGTAACCTCAAACTCCATTTTTGCTGTTTTTTCACACAACCACATCAAAATAAGGGAATGTACGCCAACCAATTCAAAGAATCCCCGCACACAATTCTGTTCAAAGCCCCGGATGTAGGCCCTAATTTTGGACGCGTCCACAAGGACTGAGTTAAAGAACCAACAGAAATGGAAAACACTCTGGACTCTCGTATTGCTATAAAATAATAATGTTTATTAGTAAACTACGCAGTATAGTAATATAAAAACAAATACATCAAATGGGTTGGCAATGATACAGATATAGATATATATGCATGTGTGGAACAAAACCAGGCTCTTTCAAACCCAGGGGTAATTGGATATAATCTTACGATGATGAAGAGAGTTCAATTCAGTCCGTGGTATTTAGTTGAGTAACGCTGGAGAGAGAGAGAGAGAGAGAGAGAGAGAGAGTGAGAGGTGATGCTGTCGGTTATCCCGCTGTCTTCTGAATTCCTGTTGTGGTCACCGACTATGACCATCATACGTACGACCATTCTGCAGTGGTGGAATTATCACACAGGCAAGGGTGGACACACAAGTAATTCCCCACCGGTCGCACTTTTGGCAATGTGGGCTACTGATCGATTATCCCGAATCGATCCTCCAAATCCCCACCTTCACGTGGGTGCACAAAGCTCGTTCAGTGTCCGACACAGTGTGTGTCCCGTGTGTCTGTCTCTAGCCCAGTGGATCTGCTTCTTATCTCCACATGCTGGACATCAGCTGTCCATCAACCTGCTCCTCCCATCACTTTCTGCAGAAACCGTACAAGCAGGCAAGTAACCTTGTGAAAGGTGAACAATCAGCTGAGGAACCATAACATCAATCTTTCGAGCAGTTTCAGTCTCTCTCTCTCTCTCTCTCTCTCTCTCTCTCTCTCTCTCTCTCTCTCTCTCTCTCTCTCTCTCTCTCTCTCATTGCGCTGGACACCTCACCCTCTCTCTCCTAATAGCACCACCGTTCACAGAGTCTCTTCTGGACCCCTTTCCAAACTAGGGTGACCCCGAAAACCTCCTCCTTTTAAGAAATTCTTACGGAGGAGCATTTCAGGTTATATGTGTATTACAGTGTTTAAAAGAATACATGACTAATTATCAAACAACCTAGTAAAACGGGTAGGGTTTCAAACTTAACTTCTAGATAAACAATCAGCTGTAATGTTGTCCGTACCTTTTTCATGTCTAATTTCTAGATCATATTCTTGCAATAACAAACTCCAGTTCAACAACCTTCTGTTCATATATTTCATATTAGACAGAAATACTAAGGGATTATGATCTGCGTAAACAAACCGTGGTTTCTGGGCAGGTCAAATCTTAACTTCGAAATTTTGGAAAGACAGAATAAGGGACAGTAACTCTTTTTCCACAGTGGAATATATTTTCTGGTGTACATTAAATTTCTTGGTGAAATAAGCCACTGGGTGTTCAATGTCATCCGCACCTTCTTGCAATAATACTGCTCCAGCACCCTCGTCACTAGCATCTGTTGCTATGGACTATGGTTTGGAAAAGTCAGATGCTCTTAGCATTGGGATTATAACACAATATAGTTTACAGTTCGTCAAACAATTTTCCCACAGCCGCCGGGTGCTCGTCCCACGTGTCACTCCAGACCAGTAAATCATCGGAATAAGACCCTGTGTTTTCTAACCCTCTAATTAGTGAGTTAATCATCTTTTGAAATGTTCCTGTAGCATTTTTCATTTCGAAAGGTAAATTATTATTTTCATACAGCCCTGGAGGTGTGACAAGTGCTGAGATTTCTCTAGCCCTTTCATTCAAATGAACAGACCAATATCCTTTCAGGAAGTCAATTTTCTGGAAGGTACGTAGCCGTCCCGACTTTATCAATGCAATCATCTACTCTCGGGATAGGATCAGCATCTGTCTTTGTGATGACATTGACTTTCCGTAGTCAGTACAGAATCTCATGCTACCGTCCGATTTCGGTACACGTATTCAAGGCGCTGCCCACTCTGAGGTAGATCGCCGAATAATACCAGCTGCTAGCATGTACTCAATTTCTTTTTCCACCAGCTTGCTTTTCTCAAAGTTCATTCTGTAGGGATGCTTTTTAATGGGCTGGGCTGACTTTACTGTGATGTCATGCACCGCGTCGTGCACGGTCTTAGAATATCATGGAATAAACCTTTATGCCGGTTAATTAAAATCTTCAGTAGTTTTTGCTGCTTTGACTACAAATTTTGAATTTTCCTATCAATATTTTTCAAAACATCAGACTTTCTCAGTCTTGTGAAAAATACAGGGAGTTCAGTAAAATGACTTGGTATTCCTGTACTAGACACGACAATCTCCTCCGTTGTCATGACAGTGCTCACTGGTGCAGGATCGGAGTCATGATAACACGTGATCACACTTACATTCTGACCTGAACATTGCTCTCTGAGTAAGGTGAAAGGTGACAAAATACGCTTAACTCTCAACTCCTTAACTATCCCCTGGATGGTCCTCGATGTATCGTTTCTACCCTGGTCAGATTGGATTTCCTCAGGTAGAACTAACTGTGTGGAGAATTTGATAAGTGCTATTACCTTGATGTTCCAGAGGGGCACCATGCCATGGAACCTGGACACAGCACATATGATGGTTAAAAGATACTCGTAGCCAGCTGCAGTCTTTGGCAATGGGCCCACACAATCCACCACAAACCCTGGAAAATAGTTCACCAAAAACAGGTATCAGCCTAAATGATTCTTTTGGGATCACCTGATTATTTTTACTGAACGCTGACAGGTATGGCAAGTCCTGCAGAAGTTCACAACATCCTTCCTTAAATTAGTTCGGTAAAATTCCTTCACAATTCCATTTACTGGCTTTTCCAATTCAAAGTGTTCACCTAAAGACATACTATGAGCCACGTTTAAAATTTCAGTCCTGTAACTTCCGGGACCACCACTTGATGTTCAAAAGCACGATCCTCTTCTGCAAGCACAGTAGGTGGTCTCCATTCCTCATTAACACCCTACCTCTAGGATAATATCCTACTGACTCTCACTGAACCTCCTCTTCTGTGAGAGCTGTCTCCTTTAAAGTCACAATTTCCGTATTTTTATTTTGCTCCTCTCTCTTCTGGTTTGCTTCCGCAGCCGCCAGTTTTTTTTTTGTTTTGATTTTTCTTTACTCAGAACTCATGTTCATACTGCATTTTACCTGCCTGAAGCCGAACCTCAGTCTCAGTAAGTGCTTTACCATCAAGAAACATCTCCACCCCTCCTCTTTGAATTTCCCCGCGGTTGCATAATGATGTGTTATTAACATCTGTACCTGAGCCCTCCACGTGCGAGTGGTCAATTTAATCTTTAGCTTACGAGCAATTCCCATCAGTACATCACTCTTAGCCTCAACCAAAGCATCAGGTGTTGGTCCCAGCATAAACAAAGAAACCTCAAAATCCATTTCTGCTGTTTTACCACACAACCAAATCAAAATAAGGGAATGTAAGCCAATCAATTCAAAGAATCCCCCACACAATTTTGTTCAAAGCCCCGGACGTAGGCCCCAATTTTGGACGCGTCCAAAGGGACTGGGTTAAATAATCAGCTGAAATGGAAAACACTTTGGAGTCTGTTATTGCTATAATCTAATAATGTTTATTAATAAACTACACAGTATAGTAATATAAAAACAAATATATCAAACAGGTTGGCAATGATACAGATATATATATGTGTGTGTGTGTGTGTGTGTGTGTGTGTGTGTGTGTGTGTGTGTGTGTGTGTGTGTGTGTGTGTGTGTGTGTGTGTGTGTGTGTGTGTGTGTGTGTGTGTGTGTGTGTGTGTGTGTGTGGAATAAAAGCAGGCTCTTACAAACCCAGGGGTAATTGGATATAATCTTACGATGATGAACTGAGTTCAATTCAGTCCGTGGTATTTAGTTGAGTAACATTGCTGAGATAGAGAGAGAGAGAGAGAGGGAGAGAGAGTTGAGAGGTGATGCCGTCGATTATCCCGTTGTCTTGTGAAGTCCTGTTGTGGTCACCGACTATCACCATGATACGTACGACCGTTCTGCAGTGGTGGAGTTATCACACAGGCAAGGGTGGACACACAAATAATTCCCCACCGGTCGCACTTTTCGCACAGTGAGCCACTGATCGATTACCCCGAATCGATCCTCCAAACCCCCACCTTCACCTGGGTGCACAAAGCTCGTTCAGTGTCCGACACAGTGTGTGTCTCGTGGTGTGTCTGTCTGTGGCCCAGCGGATCTGCTTCTTATCTCCACATGCTGGACATCAGCTGTCCATCAACCTGCTCCTCCCATCACTTTCTGCAGAAACCGTACAAGCAGGCAAGTAACCTTGTGAAAGGTGAACAATCAGCAGAGGAACCATAACATCAAACTTTTCAGCAGTTTCAGTCTCTCTCTCTCTGTCTCTCTCCCTCTCTGATTGCGGTGGACGCCTCCCCCTCTCTCTCCTAATAGCAGCACAGTTCATAGGGTCTCTTCGTCACCCCTTTCCAAACTGGGGTGACACCTAACACCTCCTCCTTTTAAGAAATTCTTACGGAGGAGAATTTCAGGTTATATGTGTATTACACAGATTAAAACAATACATGATAATTATCAAATAACCGCGTAATAAGGGTAGAGTTCCAAACTTAACATTTAGATAAACAATAGCTATAATGTTGTCTGTATCTTTGACATGTCTAATTTCTAGATCATATTCTTGCAATATCAGACTCCAGTTCAACAACATTCTGTTCTTATTTTTCATATTAGCCAGAAATACTAATGGATTATGATCTGTGTAAACTATCCGTGGTTACTGGGCAGGACAAATCATAACTTTTGGACGTGTCCACAGGGACAAGGTTAAAGAACCAGCAGAAATGGAAAACACTGGAGAGTGGTATTGCTATAAACTAATAATTTTACTTAGTAAATTACACATTATAGTAATAAAAAAACAAATATATCAAACGGGTTGATATAGATATATATGTAAGCCTGGAACAAAACCAGGCTCTTTCAAACCCACGGGTAATTGGATATAATCTTACGATGATGAAGAGAGTTCAATTCAGTTCATGGTATTTAGTTGTGTAACGTTGCTGAGATGGAGATAGATAGAAAGGGAGAGAGAGAGAGAGAGAGAGAGAGAGAGGTGAGAGGTGATGCCGTCGATTAACCTGTTGTCTTCTGAAATCGTGTTGTAGTCACCCACTATGACCATCATACGTACGACCGTTTTTCAGTTGTGGAACTATCACACAGGCAAGGGTGGACACACAAATAATTCCCCACCAGTCGCACTTTTCACACTGTGAGTCACTGGGCGATTTCCCCAATCGATCCTCCAAAACCCCACCTTTAAGTGAGTGCACAAAGCACGTTCAGTGTCCGACACAGTGTGTGTCTCGTAGTTTGTCTGTCTGTGGCCCAGCGGATCTGCTTCTTATCTCCACATGCTGGACATCAGCTGTCCATCAACCTGCTCCTCACATCACTTTCTGCAGAAACCGTACAAGCAGGCAAGTAACCTTGTGAAAGGTGAACACTCTGCAGAGGAACCATAACATCAATCTTTCGAGCAGTTTCAGTCTCCCTCTCAGACTCTCTATCTCTATCTCTTTCTCTCTCTCGCTCCCCCTCTCCCCCTACCTCTCCCTATCCCTCTCCTTCACACCCCCCTCGCCCACTGGACGACTCCCCCTCTCTCTCCTAATAGCAGCACAATTCATAGGGTCTCTTCTGGACCCCTTTCCACACTAGGGTGACCCCAAACACCTCCTCCTTTTAAGAAATACTTTCGGAGGAGAATTTCAGGTTATATGTGCATTACAGAGTTTAAAACAATACATGAGTAATTATCAAATAACCTAGCAAAGCGAGAAGAGTTTCAATCTTAACATCTAGATAAACAATAGGCTATAATTTTGTCCATACCTTTGACATGTCTAATTTCTAGATCATATTCTTGCAATATCAGACTTCAGTTTACCAACCTTCTGTTCTTATTTTTCATATTAGCCAGAAATACTAACGGATTATGATCTGTGTAAACTCTCAGTGGTTTCTGGGCAGGACAATTTTAAATTCGAATTTTGCAGACAGAATAATTGACAGTAACTCTTTTTCCGCATTGCAATATATTTTCTGGAGTACATTAAGTTTCTTTGAGAAATAAGCCACTGGGAGTTCAATGTCATCCGCAACTTTTTGCAATAATACTGCTCCAGCACCCTCGTCACAAGCATCTGTTGCTATGGAGAATGTTTTGGAAAAGTCAGGTGCTCTGAGTATGGGATTGTAGCACAATATAGTTTACAGTTGCTCTACAGTTTCCCACAGCCAGAGGGTGCACGTCCCACGTGTCACTCCAGACCAGTAAATCATCGGAATAAGACCCTGTGTTTTCTAACCCTCTAATTAGCGAGTTAATCATCCTTTGAAATGTTCCTGGAGCATTTTTCATTCCGAAAAGTAAAACATTATTTTCATACAGCCCTGGAGGTGTGACAAGCGCTGAGATTTCTCTAGCCCTTTCAGTCAAAGGAACACACCAATATCCTTTCAGCAAGTCAATTTTCTGTCAGGTACGTAGCCGTCCCGACTTTATCAATGCAATCATCTACTCTCGGGATAGGATCAGCAACTGTCTTTGTGATGGCATTGACTTTCCTGTAGTCAGTACAGAATCTCATGCTACCATCCGATTTCGGTACAAGTATACAAGGCGCTGCCCACTCTGAGGCAGATCGCCGAATAATACCAGCTGCTAGCATGTACTCAATTTCTTTTTCCACCAGCTTGCTTTTCTCAAATTTCATTCTGTAGGGATGCTTTTTAATGGGCTGGGCTGACTTTACAGTGATGTCATGCACGCGTCATACATGGTCTTAGAACATCACGGAATAAACCTTTAGGTCAGTTAATTAAAATATTCAGCTTTTTTTTTGCTGCTTTGACTGCAAATGCTGAATTTTCACATCAATATTTGTCAAAACATTATGCTTTCTGAGTCTTCTGAAAACTACAGGGAGTTCAGTAAAGTGATTTGGTGTTCCCGTACTAGACACGACAATCTCCTCCGTTGTCATGACAGTGCTCACTGGTGCAGGGTCGGAGTCATGATAACACTTGATCACATTTACATTCCGAACTGACCATTGCTCTCTGAGTAAGGTGAAAGGTGACATAATACGCTTAACTCTTAACTCATTAACTATCCCCTGGAATGTTCTCGATGTAAAGTTACTACCCTGGTCAGATTGGATTTCTTTAGGCAGACCTACTAGTATGGCGAATTTGTTAAGTGCTTTTACCTTGATGTTCCAGAGAGGCAGCATTCCATGGAACAGATACACAGCCCATATGATGGTTAACAGATATACGTAGCCAGCTGCAGTCCTTTGCAATGGGCCCACACAATCCACTATGACCTTGGAAAATAGTTCACCAAAAACAGGTATCAGCCTAAATGATTCTTTTGGGATCACCTGATTACGTTTTACTGAAGGCTGACAGGTATGGCAAGTCCTGCAGAAGTTCACAACATCCTTCCTTAAATTAGTTCAGTAGAATTCCTTCACAATTCCATTTACTGGCTTTTCCACTTCAAAGTGTTCGCCTAAAGACATACTATGAGCCACGTTTAAAATTTCAGTCCTGTAACTTCCGGGACCACCACTTGATGTTCAATAACCCGATCCTCATCTGCAAGCACAGTAGGTGGTCTCCATTCCTCATCAACACCCCACCTCTAGGATAATATCCTACTGACTCTCTCTGAACCTCCTCTTCTGTGAGAGCTGTCTCCTTTAAAGTCACAATTTCCGTATTTTTATTTTGCTCCTCTCTCTTCTGGTTTGCTTCCGCAGCCGCCAGTTTTTTTTGTTTTGATTTTTCTTTACTCAGAACTCATGTTCATACTGCATTTTATCTGCCTCAAGTTCAGCTTCAGCCTCAGTAAGTGCTTTACCCTCAACAAACATCTCTACGCCTCATCTTTGAATTTCCCCTCGTCTGCATAATGCTGTGTTATTAACATCTGTACCTGAGCCCTCCACATGCGAGTGGTCAATTTAATCTTTAGCTTACGAGCAATTCCCATCTGTACATCTCTCTCAGCCTCATCCAAACCGTCAGGGGTTGGATCCACCATAAACATAGTAACCTCAAACTCTATTTCTGCTGTTTTTCCACACAACCAAATCAAAATAAGGGAATGTACGCCAATCAATTCAAAGAATCTCCCACACAATTTTGTTCAAAGCCCCGGACGTAGGCCCCAATTTTGGACGCGTCCACAGGGACGGAGTTAAAGAACAAGCAGAAATGGAAAACAATCTGGAGTCTGGTATTGCTATAAACAAATAATGTTTATTATTAAACTACGCAGTATAGTAATATAAATACAAATATATCAAACTGGTTGGCAATGATACAGATATAGATATATATGTATGTGTGGAAGAAAACCAGGCTCTTTCAAAACCAGGGGTAATTGGATATAATCTTACGATGATGAAGAGAGTTCAATTCAGTCCGTGGTATTTAGTTGAGTAACATTGCTGAAATAGGGAGAGAGAGAGAGAGAGGGAGAGAGAGAGAGAGAGAGAGAGAGAGAGAGAGAGAGAGAGAGAGGAGAGAGAGAGAGAGAGAGAGGTGAGAGGTGATGCCGTCGATTATCCTGTTGTCTTGTGAAGCCCTGTTGTGGTCACCGACTATGACCATCATACGTACGACCGTTATCACACAGGCAAGGGTGGACACACAAATAATTCCCCACCGGTCGCACTTTTCGCACTGCGAGCCACTGATCGATTACCCCGAATCGATCCTCCAAAACCCGACCTTCACCTGGGTGCACAAAGCTCGTTCAGTGTCCGACACAGTGTGTGTCTCGTGGTGTGTCTGTCTTTTGCACAGCGGATCTGCTTCTTATCATCACATGCTGGACATCAACTGTCCATCAACCTGCTCCTCCCATCACTTTCTGCAGAAACCGTACAAGCAGGCAAGTAACCTTGTGAAAGGTGAACAATCAGCTGAGGAACCATAACATCAATCTTTCGAGCAGTTTCACTCTCTCTCTCTCTCTCTCTCTCTCTCTCTCTCTCTCTCTCTCTCTCGCTCTCGCTCTCTCTCTCTTTCTCCCTCTCTCTCTCTTTCTGTCTCACTCTCTATCTCTCTCTCATTGCGCTGGACGCCTCACCCTCTCTCTCCTAATAGCACCACCGTTCACAGAGTCTCTTCTGGACCCCTTTCCAAACTAGGGTGACCCCGAAAACCTCCTCCTTTTAAGAAATTCTTACGGAGGAGAATTTCAGGTTATATGTGTATTACAGAGTTTAAAAGAATACATGAGTAATTATCAAATAACCGAGTAAAACGGGTAGAGTTTCAAACTGAACATCCAGATAAACAATCAGTTATAAAGCTGTCCGCAGCTTTAACATGTCTAATTTCTAGATAATATTCTTGCAATATCAGACTCCAGATCAACAACCTTCTGCTCTTATTTTTCATATTAGCCAGAAATACTAACAGATTATGATCTGTGTAAACTATCCGTGGTTTCTGGGCAGGGTAAATCTTAACTTCGAAATTTTGCAAGACAGAATATGTGACAGTAACACTTTTTCCACAGTGGAATATATTTTCTGGTGTACATTAAATTTCTTGGAGAAATAAGCTACTGGGTGTTCAATGTCATCCGCACCTTTTTGCAATAATACTGCTCCAGCACCCTCGTCACTAGCATCTGTTGCTATGGACTATGGTTTGGAAAAGTCAGATGCTCTGAGCATTGGGATTATAAAACAATATAGTTTACAGCTCGTCAAACAAATTTCCCACAGCCTCCGGGTGCTCGTCCCAAGTGTCACTCCAGACCAGTAAATGATCGGAATAAGATCCTGTGTTTTCTAACCCTCTAATTAGCGAGTTAATCATCCTTTGAAATTTTCCTGGAGCATTTCTCATTTCGAAAGGTAAATTATTATTTTCATACAGCCCTGGAGGAGTGACAAGTGCTGAGATTTCTCTAGCCCTTTCAGTCAAAGGAACACACCAATATCCTTTCAGCAATTCAATTTTGTGTAAGGTTCGTAGCCGTCCCCACTTTATCAATGTATTCGTCTACTCTCGGGATAGGATCAGCATCTGTCTTTGTGATGGCATTGACTTTCCTGTAGTCAGCACAGTATCTCATGCTACCGTCCGATTTCGGTATAGGTGTACAAGGCGCTGCCCACTCTGAGGTAGATCACCGAATAATACCAGCTGCTGGCATGTACTCAATTTCTTTTTCCACCAGCTTGCTTTTCTCAAATTTCATTCAGTTGCTTTTGCTGCGTTGAATGCAAATGCTGAATTTTCCTATCAATATTTTGCAAAACATCAGACTTTCTGAGTCTTGAGAAAAATGCAGGGAGTTCAGTAAAATGATTTGGTATTCCTGTACTAGACACGACAATCTCCTCCGTTGTCATGACAGTGCTCACTGGTGCATGGTCGGAGTCATGATAACACTTGATCACATTTACATTCTGACCTGACCATTGCTCTCTGAGTAAGGTCAAAGGTGACACAATACGCTTAACTCTCAACTCCTTATCTATCCCCATGGAATGTTCTCGATGTAAAGTTACTACCCTGGCCAGATTGGATTTCTTCAGGTAGACCGAATAGTATGGATAATTTGATAAGTGTTTTGATCTTGATGTTCCAGAGGTGCACTATCCCATGGAAGCTAGACACAGCACATATGATGGCTAAC